>NC_135216.1:14135228-14182728 GCF_052324685.1 Brachyhypopomus gauderio | reverse complement strand
GTGACCTATCCAAAGCTCTATGAATGGCAGCGACGAGGTTAATAAAATTCCTTCAGTAGAAAACACAAACCCTCGTGAAATGCGGCGCAGCTCAGGGCAAGAGTATGCAAATATCAGCTGTGAAGCCAGACGCCGCGCACTCACCGGGAGGCGCCGAGCTCGCGCTAGACTTCACGTTCCGTGCTGCAGCAGCGGTGGCGCTGAGGTCCTCACGCGCGCATCAAGGCTGCCTCAGCTGGATCACGTAACAACTGGTAACGATGCCACCCCCGACATGCACCAATTTTAAAATCATAGGTGTCCGCGTGGAAAACACACTCCACAACCTTATCGATTTCGGGCATCTTGGTCCTCTGTCGTTTTGCGACGCCAAACCAAGCTGCTCAATATCAGCATCTGGCAACGCTAAAAAATACTCTAAGCCGAGAAAAACGCTTAAAACATGCACCAGGAACAGGAGAAAAACCGCGCGTTTTCGTCACTGCGTCGGATAAACGCTCAGTTTTTTAGAAATCGTACACCGCAGCTTCACAATGATGCGCCCCGGGGATGGAGAGAGCGAGCGAGCTAGAAATGAGCGCGTTTCTGCGCCGTTTTTCGCCCCTCTGCAAACCGACTCCAAGGTATCTAGCCAGCGCGAACTGCAGACGTGCCTCACAGGAGCATCCGGGCTTCCGTAGATTCTTGGTTCTAGATTTTTTTTTCTGCTGAGGGAATCTGGGTACTGAAGTTTTCATTCTCTGCTGTTTGCGTGCGTCTCTAACTTATGCAACTACACACACACACACACACACACACACACACACACACACACACACACACAGACATGAACGTATATAATATGAGAAATAGAGGATACCGGTTCGATAGGCTCTATTCATAATAATCTTATACTCGAACTCAATGTTCACTCTCTAGAGGTAAAGCTATAAGAGAAAACGCAGACCTAATGTACTGTGTTAGTTTGATGCACTAATTTGATAATTTGGAATATAATTAGGCCTACCTCAGAATGAGCGCCTGTTTCTCAGGATTTAGTATATATTAAAACATTGAAGATTAAAAAACAGAAACAGAGACGTCTAGAATTTTAACCCTGACTTTTATGCCATCTTGTGGATTGTTTTAGTAAAACGTCCAAATGCTTTTTTAATTAGGTAGATCCATGCTTGCCTACAGAGCTGCGTATGAATTCATGACTACAAAATAATTTATTTCTATTAAATATATTTATTAATATACTAAAATGTACTATAGTAAATATATAGTATAGTATATATATATATATATATACCAATATATATATATATATATATATATATATGTGTGTGTGTGTGTGTGTGTGTGTGTGTGTGTGTGTGTGTGTGTGTGTGTGTGTGTAGAGGACATGTCATCATATTATAAGATGAATTAGGCTTAACAAATCAAATGTTATTAAATCCATAAAATCTATTTTTTATTCAAATCTATGATATCAATTCTGACTAATAGTTCACTGGTCAAGTGTTTTATATGAAATCATTTTATTTATATGTATAGCACCTCTAGAAATAATTGTTTAGATCCAATTAAATCTGAACAAAACATGTGGGAAAATGTGTTTCCTGTGCTCAATATCCAAACACATAATGTAGTGTTATTGCGATCATCTCTGGGGGAATATCTCATCACTGCTTACTTGGAATGTGAAAACTAAACTGTGGCCTTCCTCTGCACATACTGTGCAACTGTCAACCACTCACCTACTGTCTTCATGTATGTCTATTGTCTGGTCTATCTGCTCAACTCCAGTAGGGAGTAACCCACCAGTGTTTCATTATACTGCACCACCCTGTACTGGTATAACAATAAAGTTCATTTGACATTGAAATGACAGCCATAGTTCTGTAGTATAGTTCCATTTTTATTATGTTTTCTGACACGTTCGTTGATGCTGTGGGAAACATGGTATTTGTGGTCATTTGGCCAGGCAGAAGTCTAAGAGCCTTCAAATGTGTTCCTCAGATGATTCTACAAGCTTCTCACAATGTTTCAGTCAGAGCACAGGTAAGGCCATTGCAAAGATGTTTTTCTTTGGTCTCTGAGAGTTTCACCTGGATTTGAAGGAATGTTTTGGATCTTACAAGACTCAAGACTCAGTTTTAAGATTTTTGCCAGAGGTAGCCAGATAAAATAGTCATAGTTGAGATCAGGCCATTGACCATCAGATCCAAATATAATACAAAGTTCTAGTGATGTTACATTGATTCCACATGCTCACATTCATGGCTGAATGGAAGAAGCTTATTTGGCAAGTCTACTTAGTTGGCATGGAGCTGGAATATTATCACAATTTAAGAGACTTTGTGACCCTAACATACAACCAGCCTCTACACTTTGATAGTTTAGATTTTTTGCCTTTGAAATCTTTCTCATTGAAAGTATTGTATTGAACACAATACATACGTAATTTCTACATGGGTTAATCATGTTTAGTTGACCTCAACTATTGATAGACATTTGTCTGTCTAGCTAAACATTTTACCCCAATTCCCTAGTACAATGAAAATTCATGGACAACTAGATTCATCTGAAGAAAATGGCAATAGATGTCAAACTTAGTCAATAATTGTGATTCACAACTTTGCAGAAAAATATTTATTGATGATTTTTTACCTTTACAATTAACAGTATTTCTTTCATATTTTTCCAGTCACATTGCTTGCATATTTTGTGCATAATATAAAAAAAATGTTTTGAATATAAACCATTTTCCATGATTTTTTTTCTCCACATCTTTACAAAGACCGGCAACATTCCAGAGAGCACTGCCATTAACAACTGCACGTTTATGAGTGTGTGAAAAGGAACTGGGGACATGAGACTCAGTAAGGCATGGTGAACACACTCCTCTAACAGCAGAATACACTAAACCCAGCCAGTTCTCATGATCATTTTTTTCAGGTCCATGGAAAATCCCAAAAATCTCTGAACCTCTGATGCTAAATGAAAGCTTCAGTTGATATGCAGTTATTTTTTAACTGACGATATATGGTGAAATTCAAAATACAGTGTAAAAAAGGTAGATACATTATTTCCCTTCAGAAACAAATGCTAGTTTATCTCTGCTGTAATTAATCCGGTTAATCATGACACCTGAACTGAAGCTTTAAAGTCACACAGTTCTTCCAGTGCTGGACTAGGGTCTAACCCCACCCCAGCACCTAAAGCAGGTTTAGATCAAAATGTTAAGCTTAAGCAAAAAAAAATACCAGAACCAACAATCCACAGAAATGAACAGACTTGACAGAAGTGCTGTGGATAAAAAGTAAATCTCTGGGTTTACACAGCCCTATCAAAAGGTTTGTATGAGTCTTCATTAATGCTATTGCTTACATGAATGCTATGCTTCAGATAAGACTGTAAAGTCTGTGTGCCCAGTATTTGTGAACACTACAGTGTGTGACATCAATGTGAGAAAAACACAAGGTCAACACTAGCAAAACATGTGTTACTTAAGATGGAGCCGTTTCCTGTTTTCTAACTACCCAAGATACTCTACAATGGCCGCGCGCGTGTGCAGCAGTTTGAAGGTGATGACTACAAGTTGCAAGTCATCCCACATACATTCATATGGAGACTTAGTTTGAGGGTTTCACGTGGAAATGACTTTTATGGTCCTACTGCAGGATCAGTGGAATCAATTTACAGGTGCTTGAATCACAGGTCCTCCCCTGGCTGGTACTGTGGTTCGGTGGCAGTGAAGTAGTCCTCCAGGAAGCCCTGCAGGTATTCGAAAGTGTGCCTCTCATCTGCATCCTTTCTCCAGCACTGCAGCATGAGTTCATGCAGAGAGGCCGGGCAACCTTGCGGGCAGGGCATACGATAGCCACGCTCCACCTGCTCGAGGACCTCCCTGTTATTCATCCCTACACGCACGCACGCACGCACGCACACACACACACACACACACCATCGGTATTGTGCACGTGGTAAAAAAATGATACACCTTCCATATTACTTTTCATCTACCACTGAAAATTAAGTTCTTGTCTCTCAACTTTTAAAATATGCAATCTTTTACTTTTTCCAAGAGTTCTCTCACAAATCAGACATAGCAGACCTCAGCAGCATATGTCTTTTATTTCTTTTGTGTTCATCTTAGAATATAAATCCAAAGTGTCGATTCAAGAGTGGGAAACCTGTCAAATATACTCACAGAAAAATGTTCAAGGTAAGAACTATTTAATCAACTTGTCTCTGTAGGGTAGAACCTTTTTAATGAGGCTCTACAGGAATCCATTACATTAATATTAATATATTTTTAATAACGTAATTTGCAGTTAGAACTGTTGGCGTAATCAATGACAAGGGAGTAAAATTTATTGTAAGCTGATGCTTAAAAATACAATATAAGGAGAAGTTCAGACACAATTACAAAAAACAAAACAAAAAAACACTTTTATATAGGTGAATATGCCTGGGTAAAAAAAACCCTGTGAATATACCTGGGTAAGGAACTCTGCCTTTAGTGATGAGTTCGGTTAGCAGGATGCCAAATGACCACACATCTGATTTGATGGTAAATTTTCCATAGAGAGCTGCCTCCGGGGCTGTCCACTTTATAGGAAACTTTGCGCCTATAATACACCAAAATGAAATAAAACATAAGGAGTACAATGAGATATAGCAACAAAAATAGGCATCAAACTCATATGAAATGAAATCGTGAAGAAAGGAAGTCTAACAGAGTAGAGGAAAAAACAATGGAGAGAAAACAATAGGGAAAGCAGACTTAGTGCTTGGTGGAGTCAGGGGAGCAGAGTTCAGCTGAGCTGAGATCTGGGTGACCTTGTCTAGCGGTGTATTCATTGTCTTCAATGAGTCTGGCCAGCCCAAAGTCTGCAATCTTACAGACTAAGTTATCCCCCACCAGGATGTTGGCTGCCCTCAGATCTCTGTGGATGTAATTCATCCGCTCTATATACGCCATGCCAGCTGCAATCTGGTGAAAAAGACAATCCTCAGGAGTCCTCATCGAGAATACATCCACAATATAATAACTGTAATAATGGGAGACATGCCGTCAAGCATTATGGATTGACAGGTTATGAGAAGCAGCGTCAGTCTTACCTGTGCAGCCATGTCCACCAGCTGAGGCAGCTTCAGACTTCTGCCTTCTCCGTCTTTAAGGAAGTCCAACAAGCTTCCTGAAGTACAACCAGTAGACACCGACAAGGTGAGCCTCCATGTTGGTCCAATACAAGCGTTTTCTTTACACTTTACATTTGTTCACATGCGCACCTTGACTCATGAACTCCGTGATGATGTAGATGGGCTCCTCGGACACGACAGCGTAGAGCTGCACGAGCTTGTCGTGACGGAGGCGTTTCATGATCTGGGCCTCATCGAGGAAAGCTTCTGGAGACATGGTGCCTGGTTTCAGGGTCTTCACTGCTACTTTGGTGGTACCATTCCACATGCCTGCACAAGGACAGAGGCACCGTGAGTCGGTGAGGCAAACGTGGTGGAGTGGAGTGGAGGAGGTGAGTTAAGAGGTGTGGTGAAGGAATGGATGAGGGGTAGAGAGGGAAGAGCAGGGGAAAGGGCAGAGAACATCTGGGAGAGGTGTCACACACTGAGGTAAGAAGTTGTTGGGGCAAAATGGGGAGATTAATGCACTAAAACAAGAAGCAGGTAACATGAACCTTAGACTGGGGATGTGGGCCTGTTTTTTTGGCAAATAAACCAACGGGTTCAAAAACAGATTCATGAGACAGTGCTTGTCACTAGGTATCACATAAAATAAACATAAAATGAATATTTATTATGTTTAGTAATGACAAAACACATGAATATTCAACAAACATAAGAAAAAGAGCTTGCTTAGCAGGGCTAGCCACAAGCTCAACATTTCCTGTTTTTACAAACCTGGACAGTTTATACTTCAATAAGGAAGCAGGGTGCATGTGCAGTGAAACTCCTCCCTTATTTCTTTAAGGTCCACCCTTATTGGCTATCTGCTCACATATATGCTAAAGACAGAAAGAGACTGTTTAAGCACACTAAGCTGCAGCAAGTGGCAGAGCGTCTGCCAGAAACAGGCAGCAGCGTCGAAGGCAGCGCGGACAGACACCGGCTCCACACACTGACACTAGTGGGTAACTGTCTCACCCATCCAGACGTCGCCAAAGCAACCCTGACCCAACTTCCTCTTGAGCTGCAGTGTGTCTCGGGAGATCTCCCAGGCGTCCCGCCCCAAACCAAGGGTCTGGGGGGTGGAATTGGGACATGCCTTGGTCAAGTAGTAACATAAACCATCATGATTACCTGAGAGGGAGAGGGGAGATGGAGATGGAAGAGGAGTGAAATGGAGGTAGCATGCAACGATATGGGCCTCAGAAGAAGAGAACAGCAGGTGCACAAGCTCATTGTGATCCTCTCTATTCGTCAGTTTCGCTGTTTGAGCATACAGATTATTGTTTATCTCTTTGGAGATTTCTTCAGTTATGGACGCCAAAGTGTTGTGCTGCTTATTCTCTTCCCCTGCAGCATGGCCCGGTCCAGTGTGGTTCCTACCCATCCACACTTCACCAAATTGCCCGTTGCCCAGTTTCTTAATGAGCTGCAATGACTCCCGCGGTATCTCCCAAACATCCTTAGTCTTCACCGATAGGTCAGCTAATTTAGGCATACCCCGCCTACAGCTGCCAATCAAACGGCAGCAGAGCCCTGCCGCACGATCTGAGTCAGAGAAGAAACAGGTGGAGAAACAGACACACACCACAGACACCACACACACACACACCACAGACACCACACAAACACACACACACACATACACACCATAGAAAGAGAGAGCAAGAGAGGCAGAGAAACACACAATTGCGGGGGGGGGGGGGGGGGGGGGGTTGGGGCAAAAATGATTCAAGCAAGTTACACTCAGCAGACATTATGTATCACAGGAATATATAGATGTTGGCAAACACATTCAGGCATGCACACACACACGAATACACACACACCCACAAAGAATTAATCTTTGTACTTTCAGTAGGGGGCAATAGAGATCCACTATAAATTGTGGCTTCACACTTCTGCTGTAATGGCTGTCTCACACTGTAGCTGTGGGTGGTGTATCATATGTATGTACCTGCACATGTGCAGACATTGGTGTGCAGCAGTCGATGCTAAAATCAAAATGCACAGTAATAATGCCATAATACTCAAAAAGGTGATTAAATGAGACAGAAAAATAAGTAGGGAGAAACAGAGTGCCATTGAACCCCAGCAGAGTAAAGAGCCTCCGGTGGAGAAAAAGGAAGAGAAGAAGAACACGGGAGAAAGAGAAACTGAACTCTGCAACTGTGGGGTCATCACCGTCACCAGACAGTCACAACAGGTCAACAAGTGCTCATGCACAGTAAGTCATTCATTCTCTTACATATTTAATAAAAATTACTCTTAAAACATGATTATCTGATTTTTAGAACTATATTGTTTAAGCAGTAGTTTAGTTTACAGTTTAACTAGATGCTCTGTGTGAAAATCAGGAGTTACTACAGTCAGCTCATGAATGGACTCCTGTAGCCACCTTGGTAAAGACAGTAGTGCAGATGCTAGGATCTCTAATCAGAGTTATCAGTATGTGTGTGTTTGGGCTTCGGCTTGACCATACGAGCGTGAGCTGGGCAGGCTGACCTGAGTAATGATCCACCAGCTGCTGGACGGTTTCAAACTGACTTCTCGTGGTGATGTAATATCCACCATTATCGAGCTTTCTGATCTTATAATGCTTGACATGGTCGCCCTTAACATCATCCCAGTCTCGGATTGAAAGGGAGTATGCTCCTGAAGGAGAAAGCGCATGCAAGAAAGAAACAGGAAAGAGATTTTGTTACACTTTGAACAACAGTTGTGAGTATTGCTAGAAATCGGAGTAAAACCCATGACTGGAGAAATACATTTACACTATAAATTACACTTTAGTTGTCTCACCCTCTCTTATTAATAAAGACATTTACACTACCTTTAGTTGTCTCACTCTCCTTTATTAATAAAGACATTTACACTACCTTTAGTTGTCTCACTCTCCTTTATTAATAGACATTTACACCTCCTTTAGTTGTCTCACTCTCCTTTATCAATAAAGACATTTATATTACCTTTAGTTGTCTCACTCTCCTTTATTAATAGACATTTACACTACCTTTAGTTGTCTCACTCTCCTTTATTAATAAAGACATTTACACTACCTTTAGTTGTCTCACTCTCCTTTATTAATAAAGACATTTACACTACCTTTAGTTGTCTCACTCTCCTTTATTAATAAAGACATTTATACTACCTTTAGTTGTCTCACTCTCTCGTATTAATAAAGACATTTACACTACCTTTAGTTGTCTCACTCTCTCTTATTAATAAAGACATTTACACTACCTTTAGTTGTCTCACTCTCTCTTATTAAGAAAGTCCCTCTTGGGTTGTTCTGGGCTAGAAGCTGTCTCTCTGCATCCTTACGACCCATCTTCCCAAAATACCACCTACATGAAAACAAACACACATACCATTAACAGTTGAAAATGAGGTGGGCACAAATAAGACTATTGCAAGTGTGGTCTACAAACTATGTACCATTGTTTGTATAGTACACAAACTATGTGTGTGTGTGTTACTCACTCCTCAGCCTGTATGGAGTCAACTGGGGCCACATAGTTGCTGGGGATGTACCCAGACTTCCCCGTGTCCAAGGAGCGAGCCTCCCACCAGTCTCCTTCACTGTGAAAACCACGTCAATGTCAGGGCACTGCGGGGCGCCAGGTGAGGGTGTCGACCCACAGACCTGCCTAACATGTCTGCTGTGTTTCTGCTGTAAACTCACGTGTTATTGATGATATGGAATTTTTCTCCCTTCTGAAAGGACAGGTCATCCTCTGTCCGGGCATCGTAATCATATAGTGCTATGAAGAGTGTTACCCCTGTAGTCAAAGACACACAAATAATACACATTTGCAGGATAAATGTATTTATATTACAATATATTTATTAGTGTGAAAATTCTGAGTTTTGCCACCTCATCCACACACATCCAAACAAACACACACACACACACCTGTGACCACTGTAGACCGAGGCTGGTTGGGCACAGAGGGGAAAGTGGAGGGACCAAACCCCCCACAGCCAGAGGCTAGGTTGGGGAAGTCATTGAAGTTTGGAATGAGCCCCGCATTCTGGGTAGGATGTGCAATGTAACGGGGGTCCGTTACCGTGCCAACACTCCCCTGGTCACACGAGTCAGCATTTGTCACTGTGGATGGTTTGGAGGCCTTCCTCTGCTTACAGCAAGCACAGCCCATAATAATCTTGATAGTCACAGAGCACAATTCATCACCCTGGAAACAGAGCTTCTGCCAATGGGAAAAGAAAGAGGGCAGGACTAAGTTGTGTGTGAACATGGTGGTGATGGGTGTCGTGAGACAGGTTACAGCCCAGTAGCTTTGTACAAAATGGTGGAGCTGTCAAATGGAGTACTTTCCTGTATTGAGCTGCTGACAATGTTGCAACATATGAGTCAACACAGAGGAGGGAACCGGGTGTTTTAAAACTGACAGGGCAGCCCAAAAAAGGAGCTCATGAAAAATGACATTTACTGTGAAACAGATACACCGGTGATGCTACTGGGAGCATCTCACTTAGGAAACTTTTCACCATGTATTTGTCGTCGTTGATTATTTACAACCAAGTGAATGATCATCTTACCAGATCCTCAAATCATCGGTCCATTGGCGTCATCTCCCTGTAGGCAGTGCGAAAGAGAATTAGAAAAGGAGAGTGGTAGAGGTGCATGGTCTTTTGTGACTGTGTACTTTGTGATTTTCTGACTTGCTCTTTCTCTGCCTGAGAGGAAAGGGAAGTTTTCAAGCATGGCATTCCCCTTTCGCATGTGCATAGTTCTTTCATATGTTCACAGTTCTTTCTTGTGCTAGTTCAGGCTCCCTATCTGAGTGGCCATCAGCCTAGCAACAGGATGTCAGCACTGCCTGCGCTTCCTGTCCGATCCTTTAAAACCTCCCCCCCCCTTTCCTGCAGAAAAAGGACACAATTCATCAGTAAAAAAAAAAGCCTTCATCTCCTATACTGCAAATTCATGCGCAGACAAGCACATGTACAGGTATTTTACAAGACGGGAGGGAGACAGAGAGAAAGGGAAGTGACTACTTATGATGTTTAAATATATCGAACCAAGACAAGATGCACCATTACCACACTGTCTCTCTCACCACAGCAAAGTGTGAGAAACACAGTTTACACGTCGCATGCGAATTAGGACCAGAAGCTGTGAAAGTCATTATCACTCTACCTCTCTCACCAAATAAAATATATCTAAACACTCAGACTTTTTTCATGAATCATTTGTTATTTAACAATATTTATTTTTACACGTGTACGTACTTTTCTGATGATTATAAAACTTTAAAACAAGAATAAACATTGCCTGCCTCACCCTCTTGTTCACTCTCTTATTCACTCTCTTGTTCTCTCTGCTCTACTAAACATGGTACAGCTGCTACACTGTCTTCCGTTTGTAATTTTTTGTGTCTGTCCCTTGAGGCCCGGTGCTTTGGCTTTAAGGGCACAATTCAAGACACAACACACGGGTAAATGCAACCCCCAGTGTGTCATCTCACTCTGGTATGTGATACCTTACCAGAAACATGTGACCAACAAAAACAACAAACAAAACAAAAAAACATACATTAAAACAATGATGTGCACAATTACTTAAATAATCAAAAAATATTGTACAATTACAATAGTGACAAATACATAATACATTTTTATTCCCTATAATCTTTTCTGCATCACTTGAAAATAATTTTGCACTTTCATGGTCACAGTAGATGGTAATGGCCCAGGACTACATTTAAAATACACCTAGCCAAAAACAAAAGCAACAGAATTATGCAAACATGTCTTAAGTAATATGCTAGTTTATGGAAACCACAGTGGTGGTAGATGATTGGTCAAGAGCTGCTTTAAACATTTAAGAGGGAGGAGTCTAACATGTGGCCTTTCATATATGTGCCTACAGCTTTATTTCTTTTCCAAGGGGCTCCTGATTGAGACTGTGTGTCTAATCTGCAGATATTGTAAGAAGGAAATTCCTGAAAGAGAAGGAAATAGTTCTATTTATTCAGTCATCTAGTATTTGTGGTTTAGTCACTGTAGCTGAACATTGTTTTGAAGAAAGTAAAGCAATTTAAAAACAGATCCATCAGTATACTGGCTGTGACTAAATGATTTCAGTGTGCTGTTTAAAATTTTGATATATTTCATCTATACCACATAATAAAAAATCTTATCATTGTGGTCACTAATGAGAACCTTTCATAAAACAATGGCATAAAGGTATTTGAGGCTCCAACTTCAACTTTCTAGGCATTTTGGTAAATGTTCATTCAAATCTCAGCATGATGTAAAACATTAGCTGTATGATTTATAACCAAATGTTACAGTACTAGAAAATGAATGGATGGATTTGTGAAACAAAATGTAATATAAGGGTCTACTGTTCCATGAAAATTACATTCTGAATAAACATTAAATGTTGACGTGTGACTGGTCATGAGTTTGCAATGTTTGACAAAAAATATCTGGGATCTTTAGGGATTGTCCTATTGAAATGTGAATCAGTATGAAATTGCCAGGTATCAAAATTAAGGCTATGAGCAAGGTTGTGCTGTATACAACTACAGTGAAAGAAGGAACAACAATGATCTTTTAAAAGTTTTGCACGTTTTATACACCTTGAAAAAAGTGAACCTACATTTTTTTCACTTATATTTATACCCGCTTAGTACAAAAAGCTGCTCACAGCCTCTCCCATCCAAGCTTCAGAAGATAAGACTCCTCCCTGAGGAGCCAGGATACACACACACACACACACACACACACACACCAGTATGGGACTTAATTTGAGAGCACTATGTTTACATCATAGCCTACATTCTTGAATCCATGGCACCACGACTTCTTTCTTCAGCATCCTTACAACACTTCTTACTTTTTCCTGTGACAAAATACCGGACGTGTGTTTGTGATGTGACAAACACCAAAAAAAAAAGAAAAAAACAGCCAAAAGATAAATAATAAATAATGTCAGCTACATAACTGAAAATGTTTTCTAAGAAGAGCTGCTCTGTACTTCACTGCTCTCGTTACACATTATTCTTTCTGCACTTCTCCTGCCTGCCTAAATCATTTGCCTCTCTCCATCCATTTTCTTTCCCTCTCTGGGACAGGAAGTTCACTCCTCCTAACAGGAAGCCTGAGTAGTGAGTGGAGCTGGAGTGATAGGATACTGGGAAGTGAGCAGCCGTTTGTCTGTCTGCATACATAAACATACACATTAACTAATCTTGCATGGATGGATGAATCACAATCATAAAACGATATTGATGATACATTTATTCAGTAATTTTTCATCAATATTTCTAGTAACAAATAACAAAATAGTAAAATCAAATATTTCTAGCCTTAAACAAAATTCATTAGACAGTAAAGCAGTGCTGAAATATACACAAGTTGATGGTGAGAGACAGAGACAGAGTGAGATAGGGAAAGAGGGAGAGAGAGGGAGAGAGAGAGAGAGAAAGAAAGTGAGGAGAGAAAGATAAATGAGGAAAAGAGAGGGAGAGAGAGGGAGAACAATGGAAAAGTTTGTCTTGGGAATAGGAAGTCAGGTGTCACAAACACAGTCACTTCCTTTTTCCACATGATGTCAGTTTCCTCCTGGGAGACATTTCAGATTTATAGATGAGATTTTATTAACAGACTGCTGTTCAAGAAAAAAACACCAAAAATAACAAAATTCATCTTATTGCTGCATATTAATTGTTGTCCACTACATCCTATTCTTCTGTAATGTCGCCCGCAGGTCAAATGGAAAGTTAAGAATCTTACAGCACAAAAGATAAGTAAATGAACAACATGGCTGGGGTTGAACCAGAATGGAACGAAGCTGGGATTGAACAACAGGAATAGGGTTGATATTCTTCAACCCTAGCAACACCCACAAAACTACTCAGCCTGACATCTCTACCATCACCATTAATGAGATGTTAACATTCAAGTTGTATTATTGTCCAGTATAGAGTTAGTTTTAGTTTTGTACAGGTCAACTTTAGCATGTTTGGTTTTGGACAAATTCCTCATAACAGGGAAAAGAACAAGGACCGCGCCTACTTCCTACCACAGTGCCAGGGGGCCTTAGGCAGGAAGTGACCTCGTAAAGAACAGGAAGTGATGAACCCCACAGCCTAATCTGATTCCACTGACATTCCATTCTGGTTTTCAACAAAGGGCATCAGCTCTCTTCACTGTTTTACTGTTCTCATCTTACTACATTGACTGATTAAACTTTTCTTATGCAATAGCTTAAGTAACACTATAAAGGCCACATGTCACCATACCTAATAACCAGTGGCAGAGCTAGACTTTTTTCAAGGGGTGGCCAAAGGGTGAGCAAGGCTTTATCAGAGGGGTCCATCTACAAATGATGACTGAAAGCAAACAAATATTTTCTCTTAAAATGACCATTTCCAGTGGGGTGGCAAGGGCTCTGTTGGGGGTGGCAATTGCAACCCCTGCCACCCCTTTGGCTCTGCCACTGCCAATAACAACACAGGCAAGCTCCTCACCATCACCACACGCAGAGTAGACAGATCAACCTTCGGGGACTACAGTCTTCTGTGCCTCTGTGGCAGTTCAGAAGAAACTTATTCAGTGACAAAGTTCACTGACCACTAAACTGCAGAAGAAGCACTCCTCGCATTGATGGCACAGCACATTAATATGGAGCATACCAGTTTCAGGTCATTCTTTTTTCAACAAGCGCAGACTGGGCCTGTAAAATAAGCACCACTAAAGCAGGTTTCACAAATTGAAACTGATAGCAATGGTTACCCACAATAAACACCACAGGTTTCAAATGGTACTTTCACACACACTTGACAGACTGCTTCTGTCTGCTGTTTTATGTGACGGCATCCAACATCTGTACTCGCTGATTTAACTTCTAGTGGCAATAAAGTACATCATGTATTTGCCCAGTTTTAGAAATGTTTTAGAAATGTAAATTATACTCATTTAAAAGCTGTAACAATTTTCGTCACAAAGTAGCAAGACGTACTACGTGAAACTTATCACTATCCAGAAATAACGGTTTATGGAACAAACACGGTACAGTTCCGTTCCGTATGCCTAGTTCCTTTTTCGGTGCCGGATACCTCTGCGTCTGGGACGTTCCCGTGACAGTTTCTATAACGCCAACGCGCACCCGGAACAATTTGCGTTTACAAGCCATAATCAAACTTTAGTACAAGTACAGATTAATAGATAATAGACGTAGTACATACATGAAAGCTATATCTGACCTGAACGATTTTCAGACAGGTTGCAGGTATCGTAGAGAAGGTGTCGCTCCGTTGTTCACGGAGAGATGCGCCTACAAATAGGTGGCACGATTTCCAAATCCTGCTACTGATTAAAACACCAGCCTTGCACCGAGTCACGCAGACGACTGGAGATGCGCTCGCGCTGCGTCCGGAAGGGTTGAATTGTGCGCGCGCTCTTGTCCAGTCTTCTACGAGGGCGGCATCAATTTCCCTCATTACACCCCCACACCAAACCGCCCTCCATCGAGCCAGCGTAGAACGGAACTGTGTACAATGAAGCTCGCAAATTACTTTGTACAAGCCCGTTTAGAGACAAAAAGTCGAGTACTATTACGGGTCAGTACACCAGACTATTCAAGTCCATGCAGAACCACTTAAAATTGTCGTCAGAAAACTTGAGTAAAAATAACGGAAGCTACAATACCGGAAGGGAAACCTGCCATATACGGTATATTAAAGGATCTACCGTTTCTGGATCACCTTAAATTTTAGCGAGCTTGGTCATATTGGCTTGGTTTCACGTCCGTTATCGCTATTTATGCCCTCTAGTGGTCATAGACTGTAACTGCGAGAGATTAATTCCGAGTACTAGCAATACATTTCCCCCTTCTAACAATTATCTTTGTCAACGTTCCAGGGCTTCATGCACATTTAAAGCATTATCCGTAGTAAAAAAATATTTTATTTGACATAAAAATACATTCAAGACATTCCACCAAGAACACAAGCAAAATACGCACCCCACAACCCTCCCAACAATACAGCCGGTGGGAGTCAAGCAGGCCAGTACCATACAAGACAGGCAGCGTGGAGACAGTGTGCACAGCGCCTCTCTCAGCTATACATCCATGTGCATTGACACACAAAGAATGGAGAGAATACTGGAGTTAAATAAGATTTACATTCACAGTATGATAAAAAAAAAAAGTATCACAGGTAGAAGATTTAGATCCAAAATCTGAACTTCTTCTCAATGCCAACCACAACCAAACAGCAGGCAAATAACAAATACACTGAAACAAAGAAAAAAAAAAAGATGAAGAAATTATCAAGTCCACAAATTCAATTGCATGTTTATGTGAGAGCCTAAAGCGGGCCTTGTAGTGTCTTGTGCCAATGCTTGCCCGTCAGTAGTGTAAGAGAGTGCAAGTGTGTGTGCGTCTCAATCTAAAATAGAAATTTTAATAGTCTTTAATAGTCTTCCCAAATTACCCATTATTTTATTGCTCACATAGGCTATGTGTGTGTGTGTGTGTGTGTGTGTGTGTTAGGTCATGTAGCGGGTGATGGCTCTGAGTACATAGAGCAAAGCCGCCTGCAGTCTCGCCTCCATCAACAGCAGGTTCACATGGACCTACAGAAACAGAAAAGCACCCAACAACCTTCAGCACAGTGAACAAAGGGAACAGAACACCTGCTTTTAGAGCACAGTATGAACCAACTAAATCAGCAGAAGAAACAGTTTATTTTTATGTCGATTACCGTCGGGTTCTCAATTAAATCAGAGAATACACACAGAACAATCACAGAAGGTGTATTATCAAAATGTAAATATTTCCTCCATCACACAAACAACAAAAAGACAGACAGACTCATATTTATCATCATACATCTTCCCAATTACACACCTTTTCTGAATGGTGAAACTGTCTCCAGAAAGAAGAGTACATTCTAAATGTGGTCTTGTCTGGATAACAGGCAACTGTCTTTATGTACACCTTCAGACTACGCTCCAGAAGCTGGTTAACCTCGCCATAATCATAATCATCATACCTAGACACAAACCATTACACAAAAGTGTAATTTAATTATTTTCACTTCCAACGTGTGACAAATGATTTTGTGACTTAATATAATTGGTGTGTTACGGTTAACATGTGGCTGACCTGATGCCGTAAATGCAGTGTATGTAGTTCCAGAGTGCTTTGCGCAGGGTGGAAGTGTCCACGTCCGTGTGCATGGCCATTGTGTGATACGTTAGACCACACACCATTTGAAACTTCTCCTCCAGCAACTGTGCCATCTCTGCATACAGCCTGTTCATCAGAGAGAAACCATGGTCCTCCCACGAGTAGTCCTGTAAATCACATGCATAAACATACACGTGCACACACACACATATATGAGATACAGTACTGTTAGAGTCACTGTTTTAGCAATGGAATAATGACTGTATATAATTATTTCTTAGTGTCTTTATTAGATACAAACAGAACAAAATGGCTTCTACAGACAATAGTCTGAATTTTGTGTGACCTTGCTTGGCACTAAGAACAAATTCAACAAATTCAAGGAGACTGTCCTGAAGTTTTCTGAAGTAATCTTCTGGTATAACTCTCCCCAGAGTTCTTCTTTAGATTTTAGCTGTCTTTTCCTGCTGCTGCTCAAGTGCAAGGGGAGGTCACACTAAACATTTGCCACTGTAGATAGGCTACAGTGACATGTGTTTAGTGTGAAGCAGTTGTTTCTGAGTATTATTATTATTATTTTTAATACTGCATACAAATGTCCTGATTGAATACAAAGAAACTGAGGGGAAAAACTATTATATATGGCAATTACCGTTGCTAAAACAACAAAATCTAATGATGGCCCAAGACCTTTGCACAGTATTGCAAATTAGGAAAATGCACAGTGCGCTTTGTGCATGTGTGTGTGGGCAAAACACCTGTGCTCTCAGGGTTGGGGGGGACTGTTCTCCTCGCGGACAGAAGTCCTGATAAATAAAATCTGGATCTTGAACAAAACGTGAGACAGAATCAGGAAGCGCAGAGCGCGCCACTGCAAGAGAGAAAGACAAAATGTTAGTGGAAACTGTGTGTGTTTGTGTGTGTGAGCGCGCAACCAGTGCTCTTAGACACCTTCTGCTGGTTCCAGTAAACTCTCCGTCCTCTCCCTCTCAAAGCGAGTCACCATCTCCTCCTGTGTGAATTCCTCCTCTTGCTGCTGGACCATCATCATCTTCTCCATCAACAACTGTACTTCGTTAACAGCCTCAGTCTACTGGGTGAGCAGGCACAGACCCCAATTAGAGACTTTCATACAAACATCTCATAGAATCAGTATTAGTCCTCAGGCACAGTTAGATAGCTGCACCTCCTGGTGATGGGCTCTGGCCCTGTGGAAAGGGCCCTGGGAGATGTGCCCCACAGGGGAAGGTGTTGCAGAGGGCTGCTCAGCTGAGGAGTGCGGCTCTGGAAGAATTCCACAGCCCCAGACAAATGAGCTCAGAGAGTGGGCGTGGCTCAGGAGTACCACAGCTTGAATAAGCTCGGCCAATGACCAGCGAGGCTCTGACCCTGGACACACCAGCTCCTGGAGATAAGAGGAGCAGTAACATTGTAATACACTTCGGAAATGACAAAAAATCCATTTATAGCCAAACATCCCCCTAACATAATAGCGGTATCTTGTAGGCACAAAGCAGTCGATGGTACAAGCACAAGTCATAATACAAAAAAAAGGCTTATTGCAGCCGAGCTTAGTCTAGCAGAGCCTGTGAACATGAGCGGGCATTACTTGTATGTGTTCCTGGCCAATGAGCCATGGACGATGAGCAAGCAGCTTGTTCAGTGTCTGCAGACGCTGGACTTTAGGCGGGGCAAAGTGAAGGCCGCGGAGCCAGCGCTCATCACCACCGGCAGAGAGGAACGCCGAGCTGTGTTTCTGCACCAGGTAGGAGCACTGATGCCGGGCTGTGGCCTGTACACACAGAAGGCAATGGCACTGTCCCACAGAAAGCCTCTCTTCTGCCTAGTCACTGAAATATTGAGTGAAGAAAGTGTGGTATCATCTCTTACCATGATGATAATGTAGTGTCTCCAAGATAGTGGCAAGGGGCCATCAGGCTGAAGCAGAGCATTCTGGGTGTGCAGGAAGCAGCGCAGGTAGGCAGGATGCAACCCCATTACCATAGAAACATGGTCAGCATGACTGACTGGCAAAAGAGGGTCTTTCATCACCCCATCCAGTATCTAACGGAGAGGCAGAAATCCTTCTACAAAGCTGTTGTGCACAAATGTTTGCCACCATCCAGTGTTATCTAGCACCACAGTACCATAGTGATCTCTTACTGTTTCTTGATTCCGTGCTAATTTAGTGATCAAGATTTTGGTCTCTAACATTAATCACCAGTCGATGCAGTTTCCAACATTAATTCAAACAAGTTTGTTGGAAATAAATTGCTAAAATAAATAGGTGTTGGTTTAACAAACGGTACACAGGTGACAAAGCTGCATGCTGCCATAACACAAGGATAAACAGAAAGTCAGTATACTGTAAACATGCACATAAAGCACACTTTTTCCTCCACACATTCCTTCCTTGACATCTTCTGGTCTTTTACTTAGTGCCCAGGAGAGGAGTTTTCTATGGTGACTCACCATTAACAGAGTCAAGGGCTAGTCTATATTGGCCATTATAATTTGAGATGATACACACCACTTCAGCAGGAATGAAGGCACAGGGCCCGGTGGACAAAGGCTGAGGGAGATCAACAGCATTCTCCTCCTGGGAGTGAGTGAGAGAGAGAGTGAGAGAGAGAAGGAGGGAGGGAGGTAAATACAACGAAACACTAGTTATTTTCATACAGACTGTTTTTTTTTTCTCTTAGTCATAATTCAAATAATATGTTTTAAACACCGAATGAAGAAATAAGGGCTATCTGGACAACGTTTGTACTAGCTAAGTTAGCTACAAGTGAGACTAAAAAAGCCCATGCAATATAGTTAGGATAGCTTAGTTAACGATAGCTGGTTAGTTATTTAAAGAGACGGGATTTTTTGGCGTAAACACTGTGCTAGTTAATAAACTACTGAAGATGAGGGTGGAAGAACACAGCGATATCCAAATCAACGGTATGAACTGATCACACACTAAACTTTAGCCCTAGCTTTGGCAGTCACGTCAAGTCCTATCTAGTTAGCAAACGTTAGCTGGCAACCTAAAACTTTACCAGGTAGTCAGTTGGCGAAAAACATAAAAAGCCGGGTGACAATACAGTGCGGGAATGAATTAAACAGATAAACTCACCTTCATCAGACGAGATCATATGTTGCAAATACTTGGAGGGAGAAAATGGTCAAAATTATTCTCGAGGACGCTTCAGTGTCACTCGCAAAGGAAACGCTGTTGTGTTGTATTGCTAACCAACCTATGTAGCTAACTACTTAAGTTCGTTTTAATTCAGGGTAGAAGTCTAGGTGCATAAAACCGGAAATGCGACCAGGGGGCGTGGCGATCCTGAACACACAGCAGCGGTCTGTTGCATCACTTTAAACTGCATTGTGACGCAACCAAATGGTAAACAGGCTGTAAAAGAACCCGTACGACGTCCGTAATCCCGTCCTTCTTTCCACAAAAAACTATTTTAGCTTGTCCCGCATGTGATGTTATTGAATAGACGCATTGTGCCAAAAAAAAAATCGTCAAAACGAAAAGATGTTTGAGTTTTTTTGCTTTTGCACGTCTCGCATGTAGCTAGTTGTCGGTCTCACACCTAAGGTTAAAATAAGGAAGTCCTTTTCTAAAGCGTTCATTTAGTGTACAAGTCTTTGCTTGTACAAGTAATACACACATTCACTCACTCACAAACGCACGCACAGACTACTGTGAGCTTCATGTAGCCTTATGCACCTCACAGACCTGGTATTTTCCATGACCACCCGTCAAACTCCGGGTCCTCTGAATGACTTTTTGCCCCTGTTAAAACGAAACGAACGTCTATGCTGATTATAAATAGACTTTTAAGAAGTAGCAACATTAGCAAAGAAACAATATAATACGTGACAAAAAGTTGAATGAGTCAAGAGATGAGTTTATAAAACTGCATAATTGTATGAAGTCTGTTTATTCATTCAACATGTAGCCTACCAGCATTAAGGAATGTTTAATTAATTGGTCAGCTATTTAGTCTTATAGTCAGGTTGTATTCTGCAGATGGCCGGAAGACTGCAGACTGATTTCCACAGGTTTTGCCTGCTGATTCTGAGTGACATATATCCAATTTATTAGAAGCTGAAAATGAGGACATATACGTATTCATATGTCATAAATGTTTGACTACGATGCATGATGGAAATTATTTGGTTTTTGGTCTTACATTAAATCTGGTTTGACAAAGCTCACTTGCCTCACTGACCTGTAAACTTGTAACTTTACAAATTCAAGCTGCACTTAATGTCATTCTTAAATCTTCCAAGCTGCAGTTCTTATAAGTGCATATTATCTTAACAGTAAAGATGTCCAAGTATAGTAGTAATTGAATAGGCCTATGCTAGATTCATGTTATCTATCTATCTATCTATCTATCTATCTATCTATCTATCTATCTATCTATCTATCTATCTATCTATCTATCTATCTATCAATAAATAATATCTATCTATAATAGTTTAAATTCTTAAAATCTTGTTGACTCTCGACAGGTTCTTTATAAAAAAACAACAGCACAAAAATATGCAGTAACCTTTTGAGTTTTAAATAAGCTATACGGCCTACTTTTCAGGTATGCCTGCAACAACAACCAGTGTCTAATGTTATGATCAACGAATCAGATACGTACGTTTTTTCACAATATTGTAGGTCGTGAGAAATGGTATGCTAAAGAACGTCCAGAGAATGTACAACAGATTGCATCTGTTAAAATGGTATCTTTGTGAAGGCAGTCATCAACATGTCTAAGCTGGATCTAATCTTGATATAATCATTGCTTGCACTCAGAGAAATGGGCCACGTTCTTCTTGAAATGTTAGTATTGCAGCCTCAGCAAGTACTGTGGTAATTAACTTTGGTTTGCATCCAGAGCAGGTTAGCTTCACAGTGTATGTTGCTGTAGCAACTAACCTGCAGTCATTTTAAACTATATATTTGAGCTCCATTTTTTAAAGCCCAGTAACTAAGTTAAGAGATCTGGGTTATGCATGTACATTCTTCTGATCTCATATTTTCCCTCTGCCAAACATGTTTACTCCACAAACGCGTGCACGCGCACACACATACACACACACACACACAAAGGTCAATTTAGACACAAAAACACACACAAAATAATTTTTATTGAGTTGTAACAAGCAAATTGATCTTTAAATACTTGTTTAGCGTGCCCACATCCATGTCTGTGTGTGTGCGTGTGTATGTGTGTAATATATTATTTCAGAAAATAAACAAGCATCCACATGTTTTTCAAGTCCAATCTTATCTTAAATTAACCATATTTTTTACCTCAATTACAATAAAAGAGACCTTTTGTTTGGGCACAAGTTGAAGTTAAAGGAGAAGTTTAAAGACAGAAGAAATATTAAAATATAGGCAGAACTGACTGAGTGAACCCTCCACTGAATACCATTTCCCTTTTAGGTTGGCAAAAGCTTTAAACATGTGAAACTCACCACAAGAATTTTGATGGCACAAGAAAACCCTTCAAATGCACTTTCAATGTTAACTTTTAAAGACTCACAAAAAGATTCTGCAAGAAGTTCGAATTCTAACCAAGAAATGTTTTCTCAATGCACAAATGGTCCTGTGGGAAAGGCTGTTTGATGTGCACACATCATCTCTGTTCAGGTGACTTTGGTAATTTGATTCACCCTGATGATCGGTTCTTCATCCCCTTGAAATTTAGCATGAATGGAGGCAGAGGGGAGGAACTTGGGCACAGGGGTCGGAGGTCACAGGAGGTGAATGAAAGGTACTTTACAAAAAGTATAAGGGGTGGGGCCATGTAAAGTAGGGGTTGAAGCCTTCTCACACAATTTTGTTCTCCAGAGCAGCAATCCTCTTTGTTACCCCCTCTAGTGATAATGTTGTCAAGGAAACGCCATAGAACTTTATAGTACATAGTGCATAACTGTATGATGCAAACATCAATGCTTTATGGCACCCACACAATGTATAACTCAGATACAATGTACTAATTTTATTAACATATATTCCCATACTTACCCATTTAAGAATCTGAACTGTGCAACACACCATGCAAAGGATATATTTCTTTGTTAACGCCTGTAGTGCCTCTTCCACCTTTTTCTGGAACTTGGTAATAGAATCACATTCACAGGGATCTTCCACTGTAAACAAAACAACAGTAAGACCAGTGAATGTGTGTTATAAGTAGAAGGCTCCTTGTGGTTTACAGTATTGGAGATGCTTATTCTGTGGCAGTAGCTAGACCTGAACAAGTGTTGATCTGCAGCTTCTTGGCTATCTGGTTCATGGCTTTGAAGTCGGCAGTGTAGAAGTAATGGTCAGCAACAGGCTCAGAGGCGATCTCTTTCAGCTCATCCTCGATAGCATTCCCTACTCCCACAGCATACATTTTGAACCCTAAAACCACAAACCAAAATATGTGACGAACCGCTGATCCCTAAGCTCTGGCATCTTCTAAACTAATCTTGGGTGTCATGTCCAATTACCGTGCTCCTTCGCCTTCTTTGCTGCGTCCCCGATGTAGTCTTGTGACCTGCCGTCAGTGAAGACGATGCCCACCTTGGCCACGC
This sequence comes from Brachyhypopomus gauderio, assembly GCF_052324685.1. NCBI lineage: Eukaryota > Metazoa > Chordata > Actinopteri > Gymnotiformes > Hypopomidae > Brachyhypopomus > Brachyhypopomus gauderio. Next base: position 14,159,798 of record NC_135216.1, on the reverse strand, counting down.
CAGGTCTTGCGCCCTGGTTCGGTGTGAAGCTGTTGTCCACCAGGAAGCGCAGAGCCTGACCAGTCATGGTCCCGCGCTCCATGTAGGCCATCTTCTTCACCGCGTCCTTCAGGTCCTTCTTGTTGTTGTAGCGGCCGAGTGGAAACTCCTGCTTGATGGAGCTGGAGTACTGCACCAGTCCCACATGGGCCTTGGTCTCTGACACTTCCAGCTTGTCCACCATCTGGTTGATCCACTTCTTCACCAGCTCAAAGTTCTCGGGCCTCACGCTTTTCGAGCCATCAATCAGAAAGACCACGTCTAGGGTGACGTCACTGCAGGCTGAGACAAGGAACCAGCACAGGAGTTTGCTGCTGCCTGGTGTCAGCTACAATGGACTGATGATGTTATTTGCTTTCTAGGGTATTTTTGCCATGAATTATGAATGCTGGGGTTACTTATAGTGCCTTGTTGTAGAGATGCCCCAAAAGAAAGGCACGCTTTTAAGATGCTGTATATCACCCACTTATTCAAGTAGATGTTTATGTACTGTAGACATTTTCCCAATACGTGCATACACTTACCACTGCATGTCCGGCCATCATCCTTGAGTGTATGACCATCCCTGCAGGCACACTTGAACGATCCGGGTATGCTGATGCAAATTTGCTCACAGTCATGATCACCTGTTGCGCACAGGTCAGAGACTGTGCCGCCAAGGGTGTCACACGCACACACGGCGGATGACAAGTGGGGTGAGTTAGAACAGAAGGAATAACACTATGTGAGGTGAAAACTGGAAGAGTAAAACTGTGAATCACATTTTAATGATTTGCTGTGCTCCCCCCCCCCCCCCCCCCCCCTCACCCCTCATCCCCAGGAACCACGAGAACAGCAAATCTTTAAAACAGACTGGAACATATCAGAGGTCCAGACACTTGATGATTTTATGATGTTTATGCTTTGCCTGGTTTCAGTGTGGTTTCAGGTGCCTGTTGCTCTAATGCGAGTTGTGCTACCACATTGGTTCTCAGCTGTCACTCAGGCCCATGTCCCACTTTGGTGATTTTTATGTGGTTTCTGGTTCACCCCATGTCAAATGCTGAGAACCACTGTTCTGCAACAGCTGCATTCACATCACTGATCTCACTACCCTTTCAGTAGATCAGTGTTGACCCCTGGTAGTAGGTCAGAAAAGAGTGCTAAAAGATAGCATGCCTGCTACAGACTCTCTAGGTTATGCATTTACTTGTGATCATGATGAAGAAGCGTGAGGATGATGATGATGATATCAACGACGATCCTTTTCCTAACCCTAACCCCATCCAAGTACTTCCCTCTCGTCTCCTCTTCCTACTCACCACAGAAGGCCTCCTGGAACTTCTTGGTTAGCTTCTCGATGAGGCTGTAGCTCTCCACATAGTCAGTGTGCTCCTCCAGGGGCTCGCTGGCCATCTGCTTCAGTGTGTTCATGTCCACACGACCCACGCCAATGGCGAAGATTTCGATGCCCACCTCCCTGGCCTTCACTGCGATGTCCCGCACGTTGTCCTGTGGCCGCCCATCGGTCACGATGATGGCAACCTGCAATGTACACCAGGTAATTGACTAACTATGTGCTACACCTGTGAGAGAGCTTCAGAGTTCTCAGTAACTTTAAGGCATAAACGAGTGTTTATATACTGTAATTCCATACTCATCCTCTAGAGGGTATATGTGAGTATATCTGACCTTGCTGATATCTGGGGATTTGCGAGCCCCTTCTGCTTCACTGAAGGCCACATTGATAGCGAACTGGATGGCCAGGCCCGTCATGGTGCCCGTGGAGAGTGGCTCAATTTTTGACACAGCCTTGATCAGTCCGGCCTTTGTCTTGTGCGACTTGAGAGACACCTCGTTCTTCACCCTGCTGGCGTAGTTCACCACGCCCACACGTGTGGCACTGGGCCCCACATCCAGGCCCTCTATAACCTTGCTCAGGAAAACCTTGACCTGCTCGAACTCGGAGGGCCGCACGCTCCGAGAGCTGTCGATGAGGAACACCACATCTGTAGGTTTTGTGTTACACAACCCAGCAGCTACAGGGAGGGAGGAGTAAAACCAGACAGGAGTAAGTTCATCCTCCGAGCATCAATATCTTTAAGATGGCATGAAAAGATTTAGACATTAGATTAAACATTAAGACTTGTTCTATCAAAAACACACTAAAAGATTTTATTCTAATCAGTGACCATAGGGCATAAGGCATTAAACAGACTAGTTGTATACCATATTTTATAATGTACTTGAATTTGTGGCACCAGAACCCCAAGACATTTAAATCCATAAGGAAAAACTTTATAAGGAGAAACTTTATGTCGGAAGGTGCTTTACCAAGTGAAACATGCAGCTGATTATACATTACAAAGTACAAGAAAGTAACGTCAATGTAATTCACTTCAGTTTGGCTGTGGGACTGTTCACTCATGAAGGCTCTGACAGACGTCTGGGTAATATGATCGCTCTGGGTTTGGGGGGTGGGGGTGGTGGTAAAGGAGCACAGTCTGCAGGTACCTCAATAAATGTGCAGGGCTGGCACAGCTTATAATAACTCCCATTGATTATACATTTACCCACAGGTTTTTGCATGGAGGCACTCATTCACGTGTACACACACACACACACTGAGTAAAAGACCTCTTTGTACACAACAGTAGTAATAAAGTGAACTTGTGAATTTTAAAAAATAGTATTTTCATTCGAAATCCTTCTTCACTGCTGAACAGAAGCACGGCGATGACACACAGTGTCTACCACAGCGTCTGCACACACTCTGCCCGTGCTACACTTCCACATTTCACTCTCTCTGAGTTTCTGGTGCAACTTTCTAGCGTTTTTTCCTCCATATAGTAGCTTAATTTCTAAAATAAAAATATGAATACACAATCACGCAAATGTTTGTTTTACAAATGTAGCATCAGAAGAAGAGTGTGAAAAGAGAGGAAGAGTGGAGAGACCCCGAGGGCCCCCAGGGGAGCACACTGGCACGGTCAAAATTCAGAGTCAAATTCATACACTCATTCCATCACATAATGCAAGACTTAGTAATGCATCGTTTAAATTTCCACAAGGGTTAAAAAACCTAAATCACAACTGACATAAATAGACAGAAATAATGCATCACTGCTACAATGATGCATCAATAATTTGATGGTGACACTCTTGTGTGAATCAGAGGTTTGGGCAGACTCATGGTGCCTGAGCCATGATATAATCATCCATAAGTCTGACCCTCTAAATCAATCACGCTGTTGGATATTTAGGAAACGCTGTTGTCATTCTCACCCATGGCAGCAGCATTTCTGAGGTCCACAGTGGCTTGAGCTCCCAAGATGCTCAGCAGCATCGCAAACCCCAGCAGCACCATCCTGTATGCAGGGAGAGTCCTAACGACAAGCTCGGCAACCAGACACAGACTGATTCAGAGAGAGGGAGACTCTCAGGTTATCAGCCCACACACACACACACGTACAGATACACACATTCTAGATCTAGAGACATCCCCCTTAGACCTGTCTTCATAAGGTGTGTGTGTGTGTGTGTGTGTGTGTGTGTGTGTGTGTGTGTGTGTGTGTGTGTGTGTGTGTGTGTAAGAACTCATAGAGCGGAGGCAACGAAGGGATACCTGCTCCAAAAATTAAAGTTTGGATAGGAAAGACAAACACACCTTGATCTGTGTTGAGGTTGTACATGTGTGTGTGTGTGTGTGTGTGTGTCTGTATGTGTGTGTAAGGTGGACCAGGTTCGTTTGGGGCTCTGGGAGGAGTCTCTGACTTGGGGTCTTGCTCAAATAAACATTCGGATGAATCTGTCTTTTCTACCCAGCTTTCCTCTCAAATTAATCTCACACACATACTGGAATTTATGCACAGGAAGTATGCGGGAAGCATGAGTCCTGCTCTAACACAGCTAGCCCTGTTCAAGCCTACAAGATGTGTGTGTGTGCACACTGCAGGTTCCACAGAACCTTCTGCTTCTATATGTACATGTGTGTATGCACACGTACCCTTGCATGTCAGTACACAGGAGCCTGGAGGACTTCTAGGAAAATCCTGTTAAGGATTCAGTGTGTTCATGTGTCTGAGATTGCACAAGACAGTTCTTTAACTGTATGTATGCATGTTATACGTATAGACAGACTGTTGTGTTTGTATTCCTTCAATGGTTTCTTTTAGAAGCGCTTTCTACTGAAACACAGATACGCAGTATACCACAGTGCAATTTCTGTAATGGCCAAGATACTGAGCGTAAGCTCAAATGTGTACACCATACATACTGACACACACAAACACAGACTCATCTAACACATACGGTCACAGCAATACACATTTCAGACTTAGATTAGGTTCTGCTGTCTGCACTATACCAAGGAGCAGCACTTTTCACATCTTTACTTTCCTGTGTCATCATCCAGCACACAAAACCAAGACCTAAAAATGCCCAGAGAGGGAATTTATTTTTAACACAACTTCCCAGAGGTTCTCAGTTTGAATATGTAAAGATTTAGAATTGCCTCATACGTTAAACTTTCCAAACCATGATCCCCATATATCTCCGACCCCCAAACATCCACAACCCCCAAATGCTGGAAAAACCTCCAACCGCCACACAGCACATAGTATACAATGTGTCATTGAACTCATAAAAATGTGTTTTCTAAGATTAACTAGATAAAAAAAATAAAACAAGAATTATTTTAAAAAGTTTTGATAAATGTTTAATTATAGTGAATTAAATATTGAATTCAAATATTTAAGAAGTCTCCTACTTATGCAGAGGTTTAGTACCTAACTTGGCTTCACAAAGTACATAGCAACACTAGTTTTTTTTTTTTACCTGCTAAGTGTACATGTACCATACTTTAAATCAGAGTATGGTACATGTACCATACATAAATCTATGCGCTTGGGAACAGCAGCTGTGGATATTGTTCAGGTCAGCTTAGACCATGCACAGCATAAACAATTATGGAAGAATAGCAGAAATGGAGAATAGCAGTGTAAACTGCAATAGTGGCATTAGTAACAACATATAACCAGAAAAGCCAGAAAAAAATATTACATTTTATTATTACATTTTATGAATTTATACCCCAGTGCCTTTTCTTTCATTACAGCTGTGTAGCAAGATGGATGAATGTATGTGGTAGCAGGATGCACTGGTTGTGAACTATTCCGCAAGCAAGCATGGTGCATGGTAACAGTGCAGGAGATGAGCCCGCCCACTCTGGGTTCTACGTCTCCTGATAGGCAGGGGGCAGGGTCTCAGCTTTCATCTTCAGCGCATCATCATAGGAGGGCAGTTTAACCTGTCAATCAAATCAAATCCACGACAAAAAGCTGAGGTACTGACTTCAAACGTTGCTATAAGACACAGTGGCTGAAGCACACAGAGTGTGATTTATCACTCATTATTGGGTAAAGCAAAGGTTGAAAAATGCATACATTGATGTAGACCTGCATTTAGGAGCGTCATGTTGAGATGTGCTCTGTCTAATCTGTGACTCCAAAGTAAATGTGGTAGATACATCCCACTCACCCCCACATTGTTCCCATCGGCGCAGTACACAGGGCTCCTCCCAGCTTCCTTCATCACGTAGTAGGAGCGCACAGCCACCTGGAGCATGTACACCTAGCCCACACAAACCAGTCAACACACAACTAACATAGCCAGCATTATAAAACCACGTCCTCCACACAGGCTGCGGTGTGCAGACTGAGAAAGGACCAGTAAGCAGACGGGTAGAAATGCTCACACAGAAATTCTCACATGCCGCTTAAAAACCCTCTAATGGGAGACAATTTAGTGCTTCTTTCTCAAGTTAAAACTTGTATTTGTATAAGCGTTTTTGTGACACATCTGACCAAATCAGACCTTCCTGTCCCATTTTCAGTAACTAATAACTGCTTATGTGAAGCGTGTTTAATCTGTTTTTAGTGTATGTAATCTGCGATCAAAAGGAAGCATCTGAGTAGGATGTGGTAAGCATCGAACACATGCAGGCGTTTTTACACTCACACAGATAGAGGAAAAGAAGTGCTTTAGACAGATGCAATGTAAAGATCAAACCTTAAGTAGTATGTACAGTACAAAGACAACTCCAAATATCATGGTGACGTGGGTTAACTCCTCTCCTTCCAACCTCACACCTCCTTTAAGATTTGCCTGCAAATGCATGTACAAACAAAATGATGCCATGCTATTTCTTCCCCTGAGGTCCTGTCAGCCCTTTCTCCACGATGCTCTGCACAGAGCACACTGCCGAGCATAGGCAGAGAAGGTAAAGAGCTGCTTACAGCCAGCCACTCATCAAAAGGATCGCACTGGGTAAAATGACAGCTAAGACAAATTTACAAATCATACAAATTTTTAAATGTTTTTCTGAGGTCAACCATCCTATTCGATTAGGCATGTTTCAGAGAGTGTTTCATTGCGTGTTCCTCACAGCTATCTGGAGGGCATTTCTGTATGTGGGGGTTCCAGGTAGACCCCATGGAGCAGCAAACAAGGAGAGAAGACTCAGAGCCACGTCCAGACACATGAAGAGTCCAAAAGGCACGATGCAGAGTGGCCCCTAGGACACAGATGTCAACCACCATCTCAGTCATTTATTAACACACACCTACACAAACCACTTGTTTGCATATGAAAATCTGTTTATTTCACTGTTTGTGCTCAATTTCAAAAAGGCCTTAGACAGTTGAGCTCTAGGTGTGTGTGAGCAGGGGGTGGTGTCTGGAAAGACTGTTAGAAACTCCATGTTATGCCAACATTCATAAATATTGAAACAGGCTCTCTTTCTGGAGATGCAGGATTCTGGGTAAATATTGGCATCGGCAACTGAGCCCAAACGTGGAGGTGAACGGAAATGAAAACAAATGGCTGCATACATACACACTGACTGACACTCTCGTGCATTCCTCAAGTTTATGAACAGATTCTCAAACAAACATGCACACAGTGACTAAAATCAGAATTTAGGAATTTATAGACTAGCATATCATAACATACATGCTTTCTTAGGCAGAACATTCACATTTACTGAAACCACATTATTACTATTAAGTACCCTATAAACATGCCATAAAATGAGAATTAATACTAGTATAACTGCTACAACCATGAAAGTACACATTTGAATATGATTAAATATGAGTTGTCAAAAATGAACTGTCAATACCAATTCATGGGCAGAGACTGCCACAGACATACATTACCTTGCGGTGAGATATCAGCACCAGCACACTGGAGAGTGACATCAGAACCAACATCATGATGTTTGTGCCAATATCAACTACAAAGAAAATACAATATTAATTCTGACGACTTGCAAATTGTATAAGGTGTACCTTATATGATTTTCAACAGTATTAAACAGTAAACCTCACCCATAAAACTTTCAAAATAAGAACCTACAAGCATTTCATGTTCTAATAATGCAGCACTTAAACTCATAAATCTCAAAATCATTTGTGTTCATAATTCATGCTCACCAAAACCTATGCAGATTTCAATCACTACACTTACTCAAGAACATATATGTAATGGGAGATGTGGCATGTTGGTGCCTAAACAGGGCAAATGTTGTAATAAGGTTCTGATAACACTGAAAACGTTCAACACGGTTATATGATCAAGCACTCACACAGGCGGTAGCCATGGGCAGGTTTCTGCTCAGTGTAGGAGATAATGAGGGGATCTTTCCCTCGGACTGTTCCAACTGTCAAATCAACACCCACCAGCAGATTACATGCCTGGATAGACAGACAACAGAGTAGGAACGATTGGAGTGTGAGGAAATAAATTCACGAGGACGAGCTATATAGATCTGTCTGAGTGCGTGTACTTTGGCAGCAGGTGTGTTTTGATTCCTCATTTCAGGCCAATACCAACAAGACTGGTTACATAAGAACAGCGATTCATTCAGAAAAGGCTGTAAAAGTGTAAACTGCATAACAGTAGGAAAGAAAGCACACTCTCCCTTGGGGAGTTTCTAAAGTGGGCTTCCGTTGACAGGGTTTCCTGTTATGGTTCTGACCAGACATGTTCATGTAGGGAGACGCTCTCCTTTCATCCTTCAGCAAAGAGTGGATGACCAAGGTGATGCACTGCTGTCTGTGTATGCGATGGTGAAACGTGACTGAAAGACTCCACTTATACAGAGAAGCTTGATTTCATACCACATGTAGTTATCCTCCCTTAGAATGCCCCCATTTAGATGTACAGGATGTTTGAAAAGGAAACGGACAGATCAAAGATTCAGGTGATTTCACCACAATGGTTAATTTTGGAGTGTCTCTCCACACACGCTGTACTTTGACCACATGCACAGACGAAGACACACGAGTGTCCAAGTCTCACATACTAACACAGCAGTGCTGCTGTACACACAGCACACACGAACTTCAGTGTAAATGACGCAGTCCAACTTCTGCAATACTGAACTCTTGACTGCACCTCACTGCTCACCAAGGACAGGCTGACCCCAGCATCTCTGCAGGACCAACCACAGGCCCAGCTCAGGCTCACTTCCTCATTAACAATGCACAAAGAGGAACTCACCATGCTACAGCACACACAAGAACAAGAGTATCTGTTTCTTTTTCAGTGAAACACGGGACACTTAGGTCATTTAGTCAGGTTTAAATTTGTAACTAATCATGACAACTGGCAGGCACAAAGGTCTGCAAAAACATTAAAGGTAAGAATAAAGCATATACAATTTTATTAAGATAATCTAAATTCACATGACCGTGTGTGTGTGTGTGTATATGAAGCGGTTACCAGATAGAAGACTGCAGACACACGGGTGGCCGTGTGGACATGGCAGCACAGTGACTGGGCTCCAGGCATCTTTCCCCTTCTTGCGTACACTGACTGACACACACCCCCCGACAATGTCTTAAAACTATAGCAGCGCTTCCTGAAGCACACTCTCACACCCACAGCTCCAGTCAAGCATTTCTACTTTGATCGTAATCAAAAACGTAAAATCCCACTCTACAGCAACTACTTTTGCTTACAACTTCTTAGGGCATGTACATTAACTTACCTCAACTTACCATGGTTTGCTATAAGAATTCATAACACTACTAATCTTAATATGCAAAAACAATACAAGATAAACCTTTAGTTTAAGATTCATTGTTCATGAATTATGCACAAAGAAAAGCTTACAGCATTTTCTTGCTTCAAGAAAACAGACCCAAGATCTGACTGATTTTATGAAGCATTACATATGGAAAATTAAGACTATGTTGCTGTAGAACCCACATTGATAGAACAGATGCATTTAATGAGTTATCACTCAATTTCTTGATTGAAACAGGTGACAGGGAGCCCCCTAGTGGCACAATGATCTTTCATTTCATATATTGAACTGCAACATTATTTAAAAGCAAAGGGATTATTTTAACCAAAGTTAACATCAGCTATCCAAGAAGTTGCTTGCTACAAATACTAAGGATGCTATGGAGAAAACACAGACACACCAAGAGATAAAGGGTAGTTTAATGTAGCCTGTGGTCAACAATTACAAAAAGCACAAACTCAAGCTCCACTCTCGGCCCAGCTGGCCCTGAAACACACAACAGGAAATTGACTGACACAGGAACACATTTATCTCACCCTCCCACTTGTAACCACACGGTTTAATTCCTCTCACAAGCTGAACTCACACATGCTAACAAGAGCTTTTTGAAAGCAGACAGTAATGCATATTCATTCTAAGTGGTATGAAGAAACTAGAAACAGCTCAAAGTGGTACAGTTGGAAGTTAATTGATTTTGGGGGTAGACTGGTCAATCATTAATACACAGATTCCTAGTTCCCTTAATGAGTCCCCCCCTCCCCCCTTCCATACCTGTTCATGTCAGAAGTTAATTGGGGAGAAGTCACAGTGGAACACAGTGTCTGCCTCACTGACTCTGGCTGGCTGGCTCTGAGCAGCTTCCTCCAGATCGGCTTTGACACTGGGTAGCATGGGGTCAGGGGGGCCAGCCTTGGGCAGGCTGGGACATGAAGCTCTCTGGGGCAGAACGTAGTGTTGTGGTGGAAGAAGTGGAGGGTAGTGGCCTTCTCGACTCTGAGACGAGAACTGAGGCCGTAGGACTGCATGTTGAAACTGACCCGAATGACCACACACGTCACCGGACCACGCATAAGCCTGAAATGCTACGCACACAAAAACTACTGTTCACAAAATACCATATTTCATTTATGCACACATTTGTGTGTGTGTGTGTGTGTGTGTGTGTATTATATACATGTGCATCTTACCCTGTACCCCAGACTGCAAGAGTATCTGGTTACTGTTTGGATACTGGAAATACGCATGTCCTCCAGTGGTGCAGGCAAGTAGCCCACTGGTGGTGCCTGGGTTCAGGGGCAGTGTGGAGGCAGTGGTGCCATCACTGGGGCTGGGGGTGAGGTACGGAGAGGGGGTGAGGTAAGACAGACGGGAGTATTGTGGCAGCAGAGGGTGGGGCTGCTGGGGGATCATAGCGTTTTGTTGGGTCAAGAACGTGTTGGGTTGCTGGGCTAATAAAGTGCCGTGTTGCTGGGGGCATGTGTTGAGTGGGAAATGCTGAGCGTTTCCAGGACCGGAGTCGAGCTTGGTTGAAGATCCGAGAGCATCGTAGTCAAACCTGCAGCAGAGTCAAGGTGGTGACATTGAGAGGCAATTACAAGGCTTAGCAGAGTTTGTGCATTCACTTGCAATAAATCACGGGCTTTATGCTGTAGGGCCATGTGGGTGCCGACATGTCTCCCTCTAGTGGTGCACGAGGGTAGTGCAGATGCCGACAGCACTACTCACCCAGTGTCCGTGTGCAGGCCATGGGGCTGAGGCTCACTGTGCTCCGGGGTGTCCAGCAGCACAGAGAGCGTATGTGTGGGGGGGTTATACGCAGTGTAGAAGGGTAAGGAAGCACGACGCAGGGGGGGCGGACTCTGCATGATGGGGGGCATGTAGTCCAATGAGCCCCCCTGAGAAACACACACCATGCCTGCATCCATGCTGCCTGTTTTCATAGCAAGAAAGAGGGCAGAGGAACACTGGTGACGGTGGGACTCAGAACAGGTAAAGGTGCACAGGTGGTTGTCTAACAGGTGGGCATGTCTACAGCATCAATATTACATCTACAGCACAGAGAAAACAGGAAATCTGCATGACTGTGTGCTCCCTGGGAACACTGGGACATTATACACAAGGGTGTAGAAAGTACACAAAGCACGTCTACTCCACAGAAGTAATTAAAGGTGAGAAGTTAGAGCACACGAGGAAGCTGGTATGGAGCAAGGTGGGAGACCTGGGGGGCTCCTGCAGCTAGTGAGGAGGGTGCTGTAAGGAGGAAGTGTGACTCCTGTTTGGGGAGGTGGAGGTGCAACAGCAGGACCTGGGAAAGGAGGAGGCCTGCGCACACACACACAAAAAAAAGGTAAAACAAACACACTTGTTACATAAGGGGCTTTGTAAACAAAGGTATTTCCAGAATGAACCTGTGGAGAGGAGGCGGGGCAGGAGGCAGAGCTCGGCTCGCCGGTGGCTTCTTCACTGGCGCTTTGGAGGATTTGCGCCACTTGGCACGGCGATTCTGAAACCACACCTGGGAGAACACACGGATGTGCACATTTGTGTTTTGGAATCGTCTACCCAGATCTCTGCATGGCACAAGGTCATAAAAACAAGCAGTGAAGGGGCTGCTTTAGAAACTACACAGACCATGACTCTTTGGGGCGTGACGCCTACGGATATTGCGATTTCTTTCCGTTTCTCCGCATCAGGGTAATGGTCATCCTGGAACACCCGCTCCAACTCCTCCAACTGATCTACACGCATGGGGTCACACCGTGAGGAAACAAACACACAATCCAAATGACCTCATAATCACACCCACCAAAGCCCCTCCGTTCACTCACCAGTGGTGTAGGAAGTGCGGGTTTTTTTCTTGGGTGCAGTTGGCTGCAGAGTGCTGCTGGCAATGTATTGGACAGGCAGCGTGCTGCTGTCTGGGGGTACGGACGGCAGGGGCAGCAGTGGGCCATGCTGGCTGCTGAAGCGCGTGTATCGGCGGGTGGTATACACCTGCCTCAGGGTCACTTCCAGCTGTCCAGGTGGAGCGAGGGGCGTCAGATCCATGGATGGGCTACTGGCATACACGCGCTTCCCCAGGCATGGAGCCTCAGACACAGGTAGGGGGGCTGGGGCCTGACCCACTGGTTGGGTTTGGAGGGGAAGCAGAGAGGGATCTGAGGGTGGGAGTGCAAGAGGCAGGGTGTCCTGGGAGGGAGGTGGGGACAGAGAAGGGACCTGGGGGAGGGACAGGGCCTTGGAGGGACATAGCATGAGCTCCTCACTTACACACCTCTCAACAGACTCCTCACAGACCATTACCAGGTTTACTGGACAGCCAGAGTCCAGCTGCAGAACACCTCCTTCTTCCAGTGGCACGGGAACAAGGTCACTACTCATCCCGTCTTGCCCATCACCCCGGTTAATTTCTTTCCATTGTTCTGGTCTTTTCTCTTCATCCATTTCCACCTTCTCACCTTCATGAGCACAATCATCATCATCGTCGTCATCGTCGTCGTAATAAAGCATGTTCAACTGCTGTTTTTCTTCCACCATTCCATCACTTCCCTCTTCATTCTTGTTTTTAGCATTTTGCGGTGCCTCTTTTTTACTCCCTTGACCTGTGGAGTCATCTCCTTTACTCTGGTCCCTTTTCAGTTCGGTCTTTTCTCTTTCTTTGTCTACTTCTCTGTCGGTGACTCCGAGTCCCAGGTAAGGCTCCTCTCCTTCCTCCTCACATAAAGGACACAGGCTGTCTGCAAACGAGCATAATACAACACTGCTAAGCTACATGATAAAAGATGAACTCGACCTTAAACCCATGACCCATTAAAACGCGTTAAAGTATCAAATTCACCCGTAAGTAAGTCAAAGGTCTTACCTGAGCAGATAATATTAAACATCTACCTCAAGTAACCAATAATTAGCCTCAAACAGTCTCAGTGATAGCTAATTGAATAATTATTGTCGAATAAACCTTTTGGTTAGTAATTAATTTAGGGTAATTTACGCACCATAATCACTAGCGGATAAAGAGTCTTCCACCATCTTTTTCAGAACTGCTGCTAACTCTTGTCAATGTCAATTGCCTTAGAGCTATAAGCGCAAGATAAACTACGGTTCCTTCTAAATCAAATGATTAGTGACTGATAATTTCGATTAATCGGCGCCACCTGGAGAGGTTGTCACGTGAACAGCGCGTGCGAAGAGTGTGCAGATTACACGCGGTCTTCGGCTGAGGTTGACGAAAGCCGGTAGATCAAGCAGCCTACCTCAAGAATCTTACGTTGACATAGTTAACGGAGTCACCATTTCAAACACTATTAAATAAATAAAAACGTAGGATTTTTAAAAAGTTGGTTGGAAAACTAAAGATAAATAACTACCATAAAATATTTAGCAGGACAAATGCAATGGAACTGCTTATTCATTTGTCATGTAGTGCATGTTTACAAGTATAGGGTGTGAATTAAAAGCAGTATCATAGTGTGTTTGGTGTGGAGGATTTAATTATACATTAATATAATGGTGGTAGGGCCAGAATCATTAGATGTTAGATGGCTGTGTCAGCACAATAGGGAGTGCTGAGGGCAGAATGGCACTGGGAGAAAAACCATTCACAAAACTGATGGTCTGGAGGTAAAAATTACAGTCGATGGGTTTATACTGTTGTGCTCTCTGGCAAAAGGAGAGAAGATTTTGACTGTCAGGTGGGTTTCATGATGTCACATACCTTCTTGCAGCATGTGCCCCCCCAGGGTTCTGTGACCATCGCTGAGGTTGTCTGGACTCTCTTAACCCCTCACTGCAGGTTCCTGCAGTTCTGAGGGGGACAGTTTCCAAAGCAGACTGTGATGGAGCTGATATCAAACCTCTCACAGCTTCACATGTTCTCGAACAGTCTGGATGAAATGGCACATTTTATAAGTCTTCGCAAAAATGCATGATGCTCTGCGCTCTTTAGTGGTCTGCTGTAATCGATAAACACCATTTGCACACAATCCTCCCTAGATGCAAAAGAGCTATATGAATGGCAAAGCAGACGAACTGTAAGTGAACAATAAGATAACTGGAAGGTTTCCAGAGTATGCAGAATGTTCTTCAGCATGTGAGCCGTCAATAGTGTTCCAATGCACTCTTAACTGGCGCTGGGCCAAACCAGCGTGCAGTCATTAAAACACATCGCTGTGCTTTTTTTTGGGAGAGGCACAGTGGTGGTTATTTGTGGGAGCAGGTGGGAATTAGTGCTCTGCGCTGCGGAAACGTTGAATTTGTCTGTGAGGTCATCAGCCAGTTACCCACTCAAGGTCCTGCTTTTTGATGGTCCTGCTGCATTTTGATGGTTCTGTGTAGGCCATAACTAGCCTTTTGTTGTTATTGTTGTCTTCAGTGTGGCCTGAGGCATGTAGTGGGCACGGAGCACGGAGCAAACCTCAACAGGCTGATGAGGCTTCTGGTTGGGGTGTTGATGCATTTCATGCATGCTATTTTCTCAGTGCACATACTGATGTAGATCTCCCATGGCATATTTTCCTGTTTACATCGCAGTCCTGCTGCTTTTAAATCATCCCATATGACAGAAAAATAAGTTCATTAACCACATAAACACTCCTGGTTGCAGGACAGTGCCTTGTAGTCTGAGGCAGTACGACAGTTTTGACACAGTTGTGGCAATGTTAGCAGTAAAAGCATTGTAGCTACAGTACAGCATGGCTATTGCATATTCCGTATTTCAGTCTCACTCTTGCATGAATTACATTGCAGCAGTCTGTAGTGAAAGACCAGTGTGTGGTTGAGTGTAAATCAGCAGCATCACAGCTCTGGAATAGAAATTGTCCTTTAGTCTGGTTTTGCATGACTAAATAGTCTGGTAACTCCTACCAGATGGTGTGTGGCAGGTTGGTGGGGGGGGGGGCAGAGCTAAGCAGATGGTGGCTGGGGTTCATGGGGTCCCTTACTTATGCAGAGGGCTCTCCTCAGACATCTCTCGTCACTAATAGTTGGATGAGCCTTGCAAAGGGTGGGAGGTGTTTCATGTCTGCTGTAATATAAGTATAAGATGTAAAATAATATAAGATGTGATGGGTGGAGAAGAATGGGGGGAAAGGCAGGCATGTTTGAATGACCATACCTTATTTTTGAATTCGTTATTGCTGTCAGTAATAATACATTTATTTTGCTATGCATTGTAACATTTCACTTAATACGGTCCATGGGTACAATTGAAATAATTCATTAAATTAAAGCAACTATCTATTTTAATTACATGCCACAAATCACCAGAATAACGATTTTCAGTCCCCACCTATTTGTGGTAGGTACTGTGCTCTTAATTTTTTAATACAATTTCCAAAAAACCCATGATATTTGTAAAAAAAATTCACTTTGAAAAAAAATTGAAACTCTCCCCAGACGCCACCAGCTGGTTACATAGCAAAAAAAACCCTGGTCCATGTGTTGTATAGAGTAGTGTCCATGACATCATTCCATCACTTATCCAATGAATGTCAGTAAAGTATCCAACCAATAAAAACTGACGAGATACAGATGTACCCAATCAGGTATTTTATTTATAACAGAGTGGCATATTAGTGACAGAACTTTGCTTCCTTATACACAATCCAACTAATGAGAAACAAAATCATTTCTTAAAAATGTGCATGTATAAAACACAATGGGCAACCATCACATCAAGACCACGCTGGTCTGTGACTGACAGACACAGGAAGGCCTACATCTTATTTGGCCATGGGTAAAAAGAGAAACAGGTCACAGGTAGATGAGTAGAAAAAAAAACAGCAAGAAAACACTTGGTCTATTGAGACCATTCAATTTAACACACAGCGACAGCTGCACATTTCCAAGTGAGGGTGTTGGTGTTGGAAAAGTGAGTGAGCACTTGTGTTGGTAGGAAATGTACGGACAGGTGGAATGATTAGTGGGCGGGGGGGGGGCTGTTTTTTGTATTTTTGTTTTTTTTTTTGTTCATGGTGTGCCAAAGAAATTCCGAACACCGTTCTTAGCAATAATCATAAGCTCTTTGTAAGGTACAAGGCTTTCATACAATGTGTATATCTGAACCATCTTGCCATCTGAAGCCTTATGACTATTGTAAGTATCCATGCTTAGACCTAGCAAACATGCTGACTGTAAAAGTCAAAGCATGACCATTGAGTCATTGCTGAGACTGTGATAGCGTGACAGTATTGAGTCACAGGTGTATAATCTCAGGTTTTAAGGAATGCTCTGACCATGGTCATTTTCAGAGGTGCACCTGTGTGTGCGTGCTTTACAATAACGAGTGTGAGAAGACTTCTCCCAGGGGTTCTTTCACTACAGTTAGTCAATAAGCCAACCATTAGAAAAAGAAGTAAGGGATATATCTACTGGACAACTTTTCCTTCTGGATTAGGCTACATAGCTAACCGAAGAAAGCCTGCTCCATTCAGCAGCCCACTCACGATGGACAAAAAAAGAGAGGGGGGGGGGAACCCCAAAACATCAGACATGTTCCAGCCAACACACGGGGGCACACACAAGCATGACCTCATCATACAGGTTAGACTAGAAGATTCAAGCTACAGGTGCAGGTGCACCAATGTGATATTACAATCTTAGATAGATGAACAGCCAACTCACACACCTATGACCCCACCCCAGGAAGCCCCTGCCCCCTCCAGACCCCTTGAAACCTCAGCCCTGCACGCACAAGCGCTCTGTGGCACGATCGAGGATGCTCGCGTGCTCCATTGCTAGAGCTCTTAAGTATTGCAGCTCCATTATGTTGAGCTCTATATATAAAATAGGTGGGTTGTACTGTGTGTTGCAACCCTCCTGCTGTGATATGTGATATGTTTACCCGTGGCCTGCCAGAATGGGCAGCAGGGGACACTGGGGGCCGGCCTGCAGCGCGTCAGCGTTTGTGCCGTGCTCTCTCCAGGTGGTCATGAAGACCATCCACGACGATAGCCACTGCTGCGGCACATAAAACGATATGTGATTCATCAGCCAGTATATCAGCCACATGCGACGGCATTGTCAGAGATTTCAGGACGAGGCAGTGGGGGTCGTATCCCATCCGCACAAGAGCACATGTACATTCTCCCTGCTGAGGGTAACGGCATATGAATGTGTCGATGTTAACAGCTGCATTATTGCTACATCATGCATGTGAACTCTTAACTGTGCAGCCATTCAGTGTGAATCACCCTGATGTACAGCAATTTGAGAGAACAACAGAGCCAAAAGCAGCCGGAAAAACCTTTCTGGCCCTTTCTAGAATTTCAATAATTCTTGCGCTATGTAATGCTGTAAAGGAATATTTCAACAACAAATAATATTTACACAGTTTTCCTCTTGCCCCAGATGTAGTCAGCCAGTCCAGTTATGATTAGGATCCAAATTGTTCTTTTCATTTTGCCCTGGAGCTCCAAGGCCACAAAGGAAGCTTAAGTCCTCCAATTAGCACCAAGCAACCCTCATGCTGAGATCCTTACCTATCCCAACCCTCGCCGAGTTTGCATGAGTCTTTGTGGGTTCACTCATACAAACCACATAAGCATACATAAACATCCCTTATTCATTAGCCATGTTAGCCTTTTAGTTCCCGGTCAAAACTACAAATGCAAATTTGGATCCCGGCTTGTCCCAATTGAGTACATTACACTGTGTAGAAAACTTCATCAGATTTTTTTTTTAAACCAAACTATAAGTCCCCAATATTAAACACAATATTCCTCTGGAATCAAACCTTCTGTGTTTCTCTACACTCAACCTAAATTAAATCCCAAATCCTGATTGCGCAGTCGGAATCTGAATTCAAATTCCAGGTCCCTAGAGTACCACGGACAGGTTCTGGTGGTGAGGTGTACGCGTGAGTGACACACCCACATTAGAAAGCTTGTGCTTTTACCACAAAGGCCAACAAATAAAAAGATGAAAGAATGGGAAATGTTTTCTCTTTCATCAAACGTGATGGAGGGACCACCATGTCCAGCTAAACTCCTCTTTAGCTTCTGTGACATCATGTTGCCATTTGGATTCAGATGTTTAAAGTGATATGTGTAAGAGTGTGTGCAAAGATGTTTATATGTTTAAAGTAAAAGACAATTAAAAACATGATAAATCAACATTAAAAAGAGTTGATATTTACACCAATAAAACTTTTACTGCACAGCTAAATAGATCCTTCACTACTAATATTATCATCTTTTACCTTCCATTCAGAGCTGCTGATATATTACTGATTATTATTACTATTGATAACTAATTGTCTTTGTACAGTACAGAGGAGAGGCTTGTCCTCTGGTTCTTTGCATGCACTCCCTCACAGCAGACATTTCCTCAACATTTGTATGTGCTGTGTTAATTGTACGGTCTTTTTGTTGTTTGTTTGTGTGTGTGTGTGTGTGTGTGTGTGTGTGTGTGGTTTTTTTTTCAAGGTTCCCTGCTCCAAACAAATATTACTAGTCATTTGAGGCCAGCCTTGCTGACATACTCTCACCAGCAGAGGGAGCAGGACTGTGTGCGTGTGTGTGTGTGTGTGTGTGTGGCTGTGTAACTGGGGTAAGGTCACAGATGGCAGCACTGTCATGCCACACAGTCACATACACAATCAGGCACACGCACTGTTCTCTGCCCAAGCTTGGCATCTAGCACCAGGGAAGTGGAAGGCACCACGCAACATTTGACCTTTTGATTTTTGTGACAGAAGTGTGACCGGAGTAGCATGGTCTTGGCATTCATCTTGTCCCTCTCTTTATTCCTCTCTCATCGTTTTGAACCCCTCCCTCTCCGCCCTCCCCGACCCTCCAGGACATCTCGGTTTCTCCTCACTTCCTCCTTTCATACCTCTTGAGTTCTATATTCAGCTAGAGAGGAATATTGTGCAGTTGAAGAGCATGTGTGTCTTTACAAAATGTTTCAGGTCAATTTTATAGAACAACAATCCTAAACATATCAATAGCAACACATACTTAAAAAAGTTTTTTTTTTTTTCCTGTGTATGCGTGGAGTCCCTAGCCCATTCCTCAAAATTCTGTCCATAGCCACTTCCTTTTTTTCTGTTTATCTTTTTTTCCATTCAAAAGAAAGTCCCAAGTCCTTCGAGTGAGAGGCACTCACATGGAGAAAAAGAGGGAGTCAGGAGAGAAAAAGAGTGAGATGAAAGGAGGAAGGGAGTGTCAGAGGGAGAGAAGGCTAGAAGGATGGAGGGATGTGAGGAGAATGGGACGTGGCTGTTCAGGCGTAGAACTCCTCCTGCTTGTCTGGCTTCTGATAGGTGACTGTCGCTTGTTTGGGCTCTTCCAGAGTGTAGCTACCTTCATCTTTCTTTTTCATCCGGTAAACGAGCAACATAACCAGGAATGCAGCGAAGAGCGCGCCCACCACGCCACCGACAATCACCGCTAGAGCAGAAGAAAAAGACGTTATCAACAAATTGCACGTGGTGATTTTTTTTCACTTTTTAAATGACATAGTATGTAATATTGAGACATTCAGTTTAGATCACTAGTACAGTATATACACACACAGAGATGAATGACAGAAAGAAAGGGGACCAGGAACAGATTCCCCACACTCTTTAAAGAGAGGACAGGAGAACCATGTGTGACTCTAAAATGTGCTTTCCCAGCAATAGTTCTAGTTGAGGAGGGGGTCTTAATGATGAAGTACCCACTAATACGCTACCCTAATACGCTTTACCTATGACCGGGATGTCTGTAAATACAAAGGCAAACAGTCCCTCAGTCAGACCCGCTGAGGAGAAAGAGACAACAAGTAAGATGAATGAGTAAGAGAGACAAATAAACAAATAAAGGAAGGAGACAGGTGAGGAGTGCAGTGACTCCACAGCAGGACTAGAACAGGTCCAGTTGACACTCCTCCTTACTATGGTGTTCATGATGATCTATAGACTGTGACAAAATGGTGTTCAGTAGTGCTGCAACACTATTACCATATACTATTACTTGGAAGCCCCTTGGATTGATCTTATTTATTTATGTTCTTAAATGACAGATATATTGAAATGGTTCAGGGGTCTTCAGCTTAAGTCATGGAGATCTTTCAGAGTTTAGTTCCAACAAACCTAGCTTTAATATTCAGTTGTTACTGAAGAGCTTGATTTCATGAAGGATTTATTTCATGTTATATTAAGGTTGGAACTAAACTCCACAAGGAGATAAATCCGAGTTGAGCACTTCTAAAATAATTAGTTACATTGCAGTGTCCACCATAAGCACCATAGAAAACTATTGTGATATGTTTAAGGTCATACTGACATGATGACAGTTTAAAAAGCAGCATGGTTTTACGAACTACAAGCCCTAGGAAAGGATCCCAACTATTAATAATTTCACAGATTAGTCCTGGTTCATCAAAATATGAAGAAGTTAATGGATAAATGGCATGAATGTTTGTTTTTCATCTCAGCTGAGATCTAGAGACAAGACAGAGAACACACAGCATTAAACATTAAAAAAGTGAGAATTCTAGAGACCTTCAGAGAGAAATGACGAGTGAAAAAAAGATTAAATTATATTGTGGAATAGACAGAAGGAAACACAGAGAAGAAAAAATTCTGTCATCACCAAAGTTCAACAGTATAACTGTATTCAAAAGAGCGCTGTCCAACAGTGGTGATCTTGCACAGCAGAAGACCTTAAGAACACCAGACTTGCTCTTGGTATTGTATGTTGCTCAGCATGAAACAAATAATCCCACACAGAAAGCATGCAAAGTTTCCATCAGACGCAAGCTGACATTTCAGGTTTTAACAGATTATTTAGAGAGCTCACAACCTATTTTGATTGGATAAAACATTTTACTTGGATTAAGCTCAATGTATTCGGATATGAAGGTTTCATTTCCAATCGAGCTATGAATCTTATTACGAAAATATAATGAGACTTCACATAAATGTGGCCAATGGCATGGAAGCCTAGGGAAGTAATTTGAGGTCAGATTCTTTCTGCGGAGTGCTGAAAACCTATCCCTGTGCCAAATTCTTCAGTTGTTTATGGAAGACTCAGACTTTTGGACTCTTCTGGATTTAGTGTTGTTAAAAACATAGATAACATTTAGCATTTGAAACAGTTCAGAGGTTAGTAGTTAGTCTTACCTATCAAAACTTCTTTTCTCTCCAGAATGTTTTTCTGAGGAAGTTGAGCAGCTGAACTTCCTGTATCTACTGTGTTGCCAGTCAAATCAGGCTCCACCCCCATGTCTGGTACACCTTTGCCACGCCCCACTTCATTGCCTTGCTGGCCATCCTCTCCAGTCTCATAAACCCCTGTTGGTCCTGCCCCTGCAACTTCATTATTTAATGTTGCATCAGCAGCTATCACCTGAAAGAAAAAAATAAACAGAAGGTTTTATTAAAACTTAATTTATTATTAAACTTAAATGTTTTCATATATTCTGACTAATTCTAAAAAAGATTGAATTTTAAAACGAATTTAAAGTCAGTTTAGTCATTTTATTCATAAAAAGAACATCTGAAAAACTGTCACTCTTTTGAATGGGTCCTTGCAAAATCCCAGGAGACAAATTCAGTCCTCCAAGCTGTGTTACCTGTACAGTAGAGGTTAACACTGGATGTGTGCTGCGTTCAGCAGGAGTGGCCCTGCTAGGTGTGGCCTGCGGTTTCCGTGGTCGCAGAGGGGCAATGCTGGGTGTGGCCTGTGGTTTCCGTGGTCGCAGAGGGGCAGTGCTGAGTGTAGTTAGAATAGTGGTTGGCTGAACAGTACTGGAGGCAACAGTGGAGGGAAGAACTTCGGTCATTGTGACATCCTCTGTGACGTCATCCTCTGTGATGTCATCCTCTGTGATGGTCTCCTCTGTGCTAAACAAATCAAAAGGGGACGACTCCTTGGTGGTAAATAGATACTCTTCTTCTTCTGTGGTGTTAAGGATCTCTATGTCAGCAGGCACAGTTGTCTCAGCCAGAGTGGGGGAAGAGTCTGTGGTCACCACTGGAAGTGCAGGGATCCTGGGCACAACTGTAGTCCTTGCCCGCTCTCTCTCCTTCACCCGCTCCCTTTCCATCTGAAGCACGCTCTCTGACTCCTGCTCTCTCTCCATCTCCTCCTCGTTCTTTCTCTCCATCTCCAGCTCTGTTTCCATCGTCTCCGTTTCTGTCTCCCACTCCACACTGCCCTCTCGCTTGATTTCTGGCAGTGGAGTGCCGCTCGGCTCTGCGGCTGGAGGGGCTGATGGGATGGCTCCGGTGGCCTGGGTTGTGGACAGCGGGAGAGGCTCTTCTGTGGTGAATGACACTACCATCGCTGTGGGTCTTACATTCATGTCTGGTACTGTGTGCAGAGACACAAAAAAAAGTGGGAGAAAGAGAGAGAGAGACACACACACACACAGAGATCGATATTTTCACCATTTTAATACGACATTTGATATCTTGTTAAACTTGCCTGCATGGTTACCATTGAGCCCTTGAAAAATACTGACCAGAATTTTGAAAATGCTGTTGGCAGCATATAGTAATTTATCAATAACTGGGCAACATTCTGTGCACAGTCCCCATGAGCTACACTGCAACAACACATGCAACTGTAGTTAATTAAACCCTTAAAGGTTTGAGAAAAAACTATGGAAGTATTACTATGGATTGCACACACCTACACACACAGGAAAAGCTTTACATGCCCAGATTCCAGCTGATTAAGTGACCTTATTTACGGCAATGTAATTACTGTCTGCAAATTAGGTGATCACACAGGAAGACACACAGTCACACGCACACGCACACGCACACACACACACCCACACACACACACACACACACACACACACACACACACACACACACACACACACACACACACACACACACACAGTGTTCTTTATTTAGCTTAATGGAGATCTTGTGACAAATGATGTTGGGAACTTTACTCCAGGTCTTCAAGTACAGTGTAGGAGCTGAAACCTTCAGAACTTGTGAAATGTGTGTGTTTGGTGGTGAGTGAGGGTGGGGGGTGGGGGGGTTTGAAAGAGATTGATGAAAAGGTGTTGATAAATCAGCCCAGCTGGAGTGGGCATCAAGAGTCTGTGTAGGGCTTTGAAATAATGCTGCTGTCGCCTCCAAGGCAGTTCACACTCGTCCAGATTCACTGTGATAATGTCCCAAGCTCACACACACACAAGACCTAGAGTTTAACAGAGACCTTCATTGGTCTAATATACTGACGTGTGTCTGTATATGCAGCTTGTTAATCTTAATTTCAACTGTAGAACTCAACTGAGATCATTATCGCTGAACTGTAACTGACGTTAACAACAAAAAAATTACATTCTTATTTAGCACTTTGTTGGAATGTTCCAATGAGAGCAAACAACTCTCCATATGGGGCAAACAACAACATATACATGTACACTGTCACCACACACACACACACACACACACACACACACACACACACACACACACACACACACAAAAAAACTCACAGCCAGAGCCTGAACCAGAGAAAAAGTCTTCATCGTCGTAGAGTTCCACTCCAGAGCTCTCCTCATCTACTGGTATTGAAGAGCTACGGTGTGCCTAGAAGAGAGGAAGAGTGGAAGCATAAATGACAGCTGTAATCTCATAGGTTGTCCAGACCTGTACAGACCTGGACACCCATTCTTTTATCAAAATTATTTAAAAAAAACAAACTATGAATAGTTTAAAATACAATCAAATTTGTCAAGGACTTTCAATGCAAATTCAATGCTGACATTAAGGAAGGAATTGTAAATCATTAAAAGTCTACCTCAGGTGAGTTTACAATAACAGTTTACCTCAGGTAAGTTTACAATAACAGTCTACCCCCGGTACGTTTACACAGTCTACCTCAGGTGAGTTTACACAGTCTACCTAAAAATGTTCAGTTGAGGCAGCTGAATTGTATTTTTTGTTAGCAAATGTATTCCGGATGAATTTTAATTCTCTTGAATGTTGGTAATACATTTTTTTTCCCTTGGCATAAAAGTGTTGAAGTTTGGACTTAATTTACAATTAAATCATATTCGTTCATTGCTCTGTGCGTATGTGTTCCTGAGGATGTGTGAACAGGAGGGTCTAGCGTGGGGAGCCATTTTACAGGGAAGCCCGTTGCTAGGGGCAACCCTTGCCTTTAACCCAGTTTCCCCTCTTAAAGTAGGTTCTAAATCCAGCAAGAAAAAACCTTCGCTCACACCTATGGTGTCAGCACACTCTCAGTCACAAACAATCAAGGGAGGAATCCTAGATTAATGTGAGAGATCACTGAATCCTAGATTAACACTTTAGGTTACCGAATCCTTGATTAATACATTGGATTACTGAATCCCAGATTAATGTGTTGGATTAATGAAAACCAATCATTGCCTAAAGTGTTGCTTTGTGTGGACATTTGATCATATTTATTAATCGATTTTATTTGAAACAAATATTCAATAAACAACACATCTAGGAAGCCTCATAGCTATGTAGCAATCATTAA